>NC_056736.1:702486899-702528154 GCF_019279795.1 Protopterus annectens
CCACCCCCCAACACAAACCATGAAACACATATTTCACAAAACCAGTGTGCCACGCAATCACAGCCCTGAAGGCAAAATAACATACCCAACACACTAGTAATAGGTGACTCTATAGTCAGGCACACTGACATCCCACTCCCTAGGCTGAACAAGGAGAAGGTTACTGTTAGCTGCCTGTCGGGTGCCAGGATCCACCGCATAACACAAGCACTCAGGTCATTTCAGAGCAAGTACAAATAAGATTCTGTCATTGCCCATGTTGGTGTGAATGATCTGAGCCGTACCTCCCTGGACTACATGAAGAGACATGGAGGAGCTCTCTGATCACATAGCCCAGGCCGATATGACCCTGACCCTGAGCAGCATCCTGCCCTCATCAAGAATGATACCACTGTATAAAGAAAAAATTATCAGTTTCAACAATTGGCTAAGCTTCTGGTGTCATTCAAAGGGGATCCAGTGTTGGTCAGCCTAGGATGACATGCTCGACAAGCCACGCTGCTTCGCTAGAGACAGCTTGCACCTGTCACCCTTAGGCTTTTGAATACTGGCCAAGGCTCTTGCCACCCCATAGTGCTTTTTTTAGGCAAGGTTCAAAAGACAAACTCACTGCCGTAAATAGCACAAGTAACAAAAAACTGAGGGTAATGCTACTCAATCCAAAAAGCCTAAACCTCAAAATGCATGCACTTGAGGCACTCCTCAGTATGGAGAAAATAGATATATGTGCAGTAACAGAAACCTGTTTTAAGGCTCCAGAGAGCACCCCAGCACTACTAGGCTACAACTCATACCATACATTTCGGCCACAAAACCCGGACCGAAATACAAAAGGCGGGGGTGTATCCATATTCATCAAGGATGCCCACACCTCCAGGTTAGTGGCACAGCACGATGCTTCAGAGATCATCCACGTGCAACTAACAGGCAAAACTGCAATTCAAATTGTAGCTTGCTACAGATCACCCACCATGTCCCAGGATCCCCATTCCACATTTCTGGAAACATAAAGGTTCTACCAAACACCCTGATATTGGGTGATTTCAATTACCCAAACATTAACTGGGAGAACTACTCAAGTACTAACTCCCTTGCCCAACATTTCCTGGAATTTATAAACTCAAATGCCCTGGATCAACAGGTCAACACCCCCACCAGAGGTGACAACATATTGGACCTGGTCATCACCAACATGGGTGACTGGTGTTCCACACCGGAGGTCAACCCCTCGCTGGTTAGATCTGACCATAAACTAATCACTCTGGATAATCACATTCTGCACCCATCACCAGTCAAAGAAACCACTGTGAAAAACTTTTCAAAAGCAAACTTCACGTTACTTAAGACCGAGGTGGAAAGTTTCAAAGCCCCATGCCAAAGGATAACGCTGCACAAGCTGCAAAATCCTTTACTAATGCACTCTATGGGCACCTACAAGAATGCATGGATCGTGCTATCCCAAGCAAAACCAAGACTCACTCCTCCAAGAAAAGGAAACCAGTCTGGTGGACCCCTGCCATAAACAAGCTATACAATAGGAGTAAACTAGTACAGAAAAGAGTAAAACCCCAAGAAAGAAAGACATCCCTGACCAGTATCAGCAAGAAACTATGATCCCTCATAAAATCATCGAAGGCTAGCTTCAAAAGAAAAATTGCCAAGGACTCCAAAGATAACCACAAGGCATTCTTTAGCTATGTCAAGAATCTAAGTGGCAATTCTCACATCTGCTGGTACAGAATGGCACAAAATACACTGAACCAACTGATATAGCCAACATCCTGGCAGACAGGTTCAGTGCAAACTTCACCCCCCCTCTCATCCCCAAAAGGGCCCATACCTATACCAGAAGAATGTAGTGCCCCTGAAATCACAGACACTCAGGTTAAAACAGCCCTCTCCAAAGCCAAAAAACACAGCATCAATGGGACCGGACGGTGTCCCAGGTTGTGTCCTACTCGAGCTCAAAGATGATCTAACCCCTCATCTAAACATACTGTTCAAACTCATCCTCTCCACAGGCTACATGCCCATAGAGTGGCACACAGCAACGGTTATTCCACTCCACAAAAGGTGGAGCCACAACAGACCCCGGGAACTATCGCCCTATTAGCCTGACTAGCTTGGTCTGCAAGGCTATGGAGTGCATCATCATGGATCTCATTAACAGTGACATTGGGAACCTCCAAACACTGGACCCTACCCAGTTCAGCTTTGTTAAGGGCAGATCATGCCTCCTAAACCTGGTGGACTTCTTTGAGACAGTTACCAAGGCTATAGACGAGGGAAAGGTGGTCCACACAGCCTACGTAGACCTCACAAAGGCTTTCAACACCATTCCCCATTCAGGTATTATAGATAAGCTCACCAGCCTGAACATAAACCCCTACATCACGAGATAGGTTGCCAACTGGCTTATAGACAGAACACACTTGGTAAGAGTTGCGGGAGCTAGGTCTGACTCTAAACCGGTTACAAGTGGCGTGCCGCAGGGCTCAGTCCTAGGACCTCTCCTGTTCGGCATAAACTTCTCAGAGGTACAGGCAAGCACAGGACGACTATGGCTGACCAAATTTGCAGACGACTGCAAACTAGGGGCTATAACTGACTCTCCGGCTGACACAGACATCCTCCAAAAGGGTCTCACTGAGACAGATACCTGGTGTCAAAACCATGGCCTCAAGCTAAATGCTAAAAAGTGCTTAGTCATCCCTTTTGGAAAAAAACAAAGTACCCACAAACTACCACATAGGTGGTAGCCCCCTAAATACGAAGATGTAATAAGGGATCTGGGGACCCAAGTAGATACTAACCTCTCCTTTAATAATCACATTGCCAAAGTGGTTAGAAAATCCTTCTATGTGGCCCACCTAATCACAAAAGGGTTTGCATCTGGATCAAAAGAGTTCATTGTGCCGCTCTGAGCATCACTCATCAGACCCATCATAGAGTACAACGCCCCATTTGGGATGTACCTTACAAGACACCTGCAACAGCTGGAAAGACCACAGAAGTTCCTCACCAAGAGGATCACTGGCCTCAAACAGATGCCCTATGCAGCTCGACTGAAGAAACTCCAGCTGTACTCGGTTGCATACCACCTACTCAGAGGTGATCTCTGCCTGACATTCTCTGCCTGACATACAAGGCCATGTCCAACCCAGAATTGACGGACATGCTCCACCTAAAGAAAAAGTACAGTTTTGTACCTGCCATAAATGTAGATGTTCGAAGATCCACATTGCTGCAGTCCTAACACTTGGGTAGTCCGCTGTCCCTCGATCGGCCCGAATATCAGAGTATAAGGCTGACGTCGGTCAAGGCGCATTTGACTGACATCAGAACGTCAGGGTACAAATGCGCATGACCGACGTCATATCCTCAGTCTTTTCTTGCCCCAGATGTCAGAAGACCCTAAAAAGAAAGGTCAAAACCCATAGACAACAACTAAACAACCAACCAGCCTAACACCAAAAGTATGTACAATATATACAATATGCAATATACCTCAGATGGATAACCCAAACCCCACAACCACCTCAAACTACAGAGGGGAAGGAGGGAGGGTAAATTGGACTGCAGCAATGTGGATCTTCGAACATCTACATTTATGGTAGGTACAAAACTGTACTATGTTCTTCA
Source organism: Protopterus annectens (assembly GCF_019279795.1). Lineage (NCBI taxonomy): Eukaryota > Metazoa > Chordata > Ceratodontiformes > Protopteridae > Protopterus > Protopterus annectens. The sequence continues at coordinate 702,490,542 of NC_056736.1, forward strand.
TCTCACATTGCTGCAGTCCTAACACTTGGGTAGAATCCCAAAGCAGAGGAAAGGGAGGATGGCTAAACTATAATGAAGCAGGAGCTGCCAAAATGCCCTGCAACACAGCAGTGGCAAACCCAGCCCTGGATTTAGAGTACAGTGGAAGGTGGTAATGCCTAGAGAAGGTATGCACTGAACTCCAAGTGGCTGCCTCCAAAATATCCTTAGTAGCCACCCCTCAAAAAGCTGTTGAAGTGGCAGTAGCCCTAGTGGAATGAGGCCTAATCCCAGCTGGAATCTCTTTGCCATGATGGGAATAACAGAAAGCAATGCAAAATCCAATCCACTTAGAAATAGTTTGTTTTGACACGGGCTTGCCCTGAGAGCACAAAGCAAAAGAAACTAATAACTGCTGAGATGGTCTTAACCCTTTAGTTCTGTCCAAATAATATCGCAACTGCCTGTGTACATCTAAAGTGTGCAAAATCTTTTCCCCTTTAGTTTGGGGATTTGCATAAAAAGTAGGCAAATGAATAGTTTGGTTTAAAGCCACACTAGAAACCACTTTAGGCATAAAGGAAGGATTAGTACGTAAAGATACCCTATCCTTATGGAAAATTAAGAAAGGCTCAACTGCCATAAGGGCCTGCAATTCAGAAACCCTTCTTGCAGAGGTAATGGCCAACAAAAAAGCAGTCTTCCATGACAAATATTTCAACTCAGCAGTAGCTGCAGGCTCAAAAGGTTGTAGAGTGAGTTTCTCCAACACAAAATTGAGATCCCAAGCAGGAGTAGGAGCCCTTCGTGGGGTCTTATATTCTTTGCCCTCTAAGAAATTGCTTGAACAAAGGATGAGAAAACAATGGTGGGTCACAATCGTAGTGAGCTGAAATTGCTGCAGCATGAATCTTAATAGAAGAGAAGGACAAACCTTTGGTCCAATAACTCAGTAAGATATTGAAGAGCCACACTTAAATCAGGCTCAGAAACATCCAAATCCTTAGCTGCACTCCAAAATAAAAATCTCTTCCATTTATCTGCATACACTTTCCTTGTACTAGGCCTTCTAGCTTCCAAAATCACATTCAAAACTTGCTGTGGAAGCTGAGACCCTCTATGGTTTCAAACAGAATATGCCATGCTGTGAGGTGAAGAGAGTGAAGTTTGACATTGAGCAAATGACTGTCCTCCTGGGACAACAGATGTGGAATCAAAGGCAAAGGTCATGGAGGCTTCCGTACTAGACTTCTCAGTAATGGGTACCAGTGCTGTCGAGGCCAATCTGGAGCTATCAAAATCATCCTTGGCTTGTCCTGTCTGACCTTCAGAAGTACCTTTGGGAGGAGAGGCAGAGGTGGAAAGGCATACACATGAAGATTTTTCCAACTGAAAGAAAGAGCATCCACTTTCCAAGCTGTGGGATGAAACCGCTTTGTGCAAAACTTTGGCAGCTGGTGGTTTAGAGGAGAAGCGAACAGATCTATGTCTGGAGTTCCCCAGGACACTGTCAATTTCTGAAATACATGAAGATCCAGTTTCCACTCGTGGGGATCCATGATTTGTCTGCTTAACACATCTGCTAAGGAGTTCTGTGCTCCCGGCAGAAACCTTGCCTGAAGACTTAGTTGTAAACTGAGAGCAGTCTCCCACAAAATCATTGCTTGCCTGCATAGAGGATAAGAATGTGTTCCCCCTTGCTTGTTGATGTACCACATGACAGTTGTGTTGTCTGTTAGAATCAAAACCTGCCCTGGAAGAAGGAAAACCTTGAAAGCTATTAATGCAAACTGGACTGCTAACATCTCCTTCATGTTGATATGTAGATGTTGTAGTCTGGCAGGCCACTTGTCTTGTATCCACTTTCCATTTAGATGAGCTCCCCAAGCTTTGTCTGAGGCATCTGTCGTTAAAATCTGACTCGCCTCTGGCCGGGTCACAGAGAGTCCCTTGTTTAGGTGACATTCCTGAGCCCACCACAAAAATTCCTTTTGAATGCAAGGTATTATTTGAATGACAGTGTCCAGATCCTGGCAGTGCTGTGTCCATACATTTTTGAGATACCATTGTAGCTTCCTCATATGCAGTTTAGCATTGGGAAGCACCAGAATACAAGATGCCATGAACCCTAAGGCTTGAAGGACTGTCCTTGCAGTCAGCACGGACTGATGAGATAGTTGATGGAAGTAAAGGGATTGACTCTTTTGTTTGTCCGGGGTTAAAAAGGCCATCTGGGATGCTGTACTCAGTCTCACACCCAGAAAGCACATGTCCTGAGAGGGTACTAGACTGGACTTTATTTCGTTCACAGAATACCCCAGGCATCTTAGCACTGCTATCACATATTCCAAATGTTGAAGAAGCTCTTCCCTTCCTTGAGCCAGAATCAGGCAGTCGTCCAAATAAGGATAGATCTGTATTCCTTTCAGCCTGAAGAAAGCTATCACTGGAGCCAGAACTTTCGTGAACACTCTGGGCGCAGTAGATAAGCCAAAGGGCAATGCAGAGAACTGATAGTGAGAAGTCCCAGCTCAAAACGCAGATATTTCCTGCAACTTAGTCTGATAGGAACATGAAGGTAAGCCTCCTTGAGATCCAAAGTTACCATCCAATGATCTTTGCCCAGCAGAGGTAAAAGCTGCTGCAACGTCAACATTTTGAACTTGGGAATGTCCAGATAAGTGTTGAGGATAGACAAATCCAAAATTGGTCTCCACGTGTTCCCCTTCTTTGGTACTAGGAACAGGCGAGAATAAAATCCTAGGCCCCTTTCTGGCATAGGAACTGGCTGTATGGCCCCTATTTGGAGTAACAGAGAAATTTGCTTGTGAGCCTCTATTCTTTGTTGAGGAGGAATGTCTGGCATGCCTTTGAAAGGAGGCAAGGTATGGAAATAAAACCTGTAACCGTGATGTATGATATCCAGTACCCATCTGTCTTGGGTGATCAAACTCCAATTTTCTTTGAAAAGTGCCAACCTTCCTCCCAAAGGTGCTGCCAGGCGAGAAGGTTCTGGCAGCTGAAAAGGTAGGTCATTGGGTCTGTTTACGAAAGGACTGACCCCTGCCCTCACCAAGACTGTGCAGGGGAACTCCCTGTTCTAGGCCTGAAAGAGCCCTGACCTCTGCCCCTGCCACGCCTAGATCTACCCCTAGACTGGGAATCATAAGAAGGATACGTCCACCCTTTAGTAGGCCAATTTCTACTAAACTTTGGAGGCTGAACCTGCAAAAAATCTTTAACAGTCTGCATAGACTTAGCCTTGTCTTCCATTTTCTTTAAAACTGCTTCAACAGGAGAACCAAACAAGACATCAGATTGCAAAGGGGCATCCAAAATCCTAGTTTTAACATGGTCAGATAAATTTTGATCCCTCAGCCAGGCATGCCTGCGAAGAACTGACCCAGTGGCAGCCACCCTAGACGAGGCCTGTACAGCATCAAAACCACATTGCAAAGAATGCTTACCCACCTGTTCAGAAACATGCACTAAATCTTGCAACTCTTTACAATCAATACCTTCCGCCAAAGCATCAACCTTAGATTTCAACTGTGAAAGGAGATAATTTTGATATTTCAACATGTGAAACTGGCAATTCAAAGCTCTCATGGCTAGAGTGGAAGAAGTATAAACTTTCTTTCCCCATCTATCCAAGGCCCTGGCCTCTTTATCTGCCGGAACCGGATTCTTGACAACAGAAGCCTTAACACCCTTAGGCCCCTGGCTAACAGTTTCTGGGTCTGCCCTAGGACTCTTAAAAAGATACTTATGAGCTTCAGGCACCCTGTAATACCTATCCGGTTTAACAGGAGCAGGAGGCAAAGAATCAGGATTAAGAGAAGCCTCTGCAAACACATCTTCCACCACATTCAGAACAGGAGGTATAGCTAAAGGCCTATGCTGGGGTAAAACAAAAATTCCCTAAGCCTTTTCCTGGAATCAGAGAAATCCTGACCTTCCCATTTAAAATGCTCTCTCATGGAGTGAAGGGTCTCTGAAAAAAAAAATCCTCAGGATGAGAAGCAGAAGGAGTAGAATCATCCACATCAGAATCAGAATAATGAGAATACTCCTGCAAGTCTTCAGTCAAGACTCAGACACATCCAAGCCTGCTCATAATCCCCAACACAGGTTCCATCCTAGGCCTCTTATCAGGAGGGGGCATAGAACCTCTAATTAAAGTAATTAAATCTTCTGCCATTTTAAGCATGTGCTTCTTGGGCACAGAACCTGAAGAACTAGGAGGAACACCCACAGAAGCAAAACTAGACCTGCCTCTAGGAGAAGCCTTGGAAGCAGAAAGAGAGGGCCTAGACACCTTAGGAAGGGAGGGGAGTGCAGTTATCTGAGAAGCCCCTACAGCCTGACCTGCCTCCTGGGAGGCCACATCCTGTAAAAACAAAGTTTCTCCCTGGGACTCCAGAGAGGCCTCCGTCGGAACCACCGGTTCCACTGACGCCTCTAAAGAACCGGCGTCCGGTTCGGACGGCTCCTCTAACCGAGGTTTAACTGCCTTGTCCTTGCGCTTCTTTGAGGAAGCCGGCGTCGGAGCATCCGACGGCATATTGTAATTGCACCGCTTCCCAAAGACCAACCTGGCACAATCCAACCTTCGCTTTATAGTGCGTTTATTGAACCTAGCACAAAAGCGACACCCAACAACGTCGTGCTCAGGTCCCAAACAAGGTATACACAAATTATGGTAATCCCTATGCGGTATCTGTTTCCCACAAGAAATACAGTTATTTACTTTTTCTGACATCCGGTAAACCACTGAGGCAAGAAAAAACCAAAATATTCCCCAACGGGGTACTTAACCAACTCTGACTTCGGTCTGAAACTCCGAATTCGAAATATTTCAGAACGCCGAACGGCACTTGCAACACTGCTTCTGCATCGGACCATGCGGCAAAAAAGACTGAGGATATGACGCCGGTCATGCGCATTTGTACCCTGACGTTCTGATGTCAGTCAAATGCGCCTTGACCGACGTCAGCCTTATACTCTGATATTCGGGCCGATCGAGGGACAGCGGACTACCCAAGTGTTAGGACTGCAGCAATGTGAGATGAAGAACATCCATATCCCCTCGAGCCACATGCTCTAGGGATCTAAACCTCACCACAACAATAAATAGGACGTGCTGGAGGGACAGATTCCTGTCCCAGATACTTCCCATGCTCTGCAACAAGATTTCAGTCTACATTAGGTAGAGCTCCTCTCTAACCCTCTTCAAGAGAAACCTTGGTGAGTGGATGGGAAACAGAAAGTTTACTCCAGGGATCACTGCAATGGCTCTGCTGGACAGAGGCACAGGGAACTAATCTAAGGGGTGGCGAAAGCCAACACATTCTGGCTAGGCTTATAAATGCCTTCAAGCAGATAGTCTAGTACCTTATGAACCTATGTCATTAAACTGATAAGTCCAACCATATGTATGCTTATGCAAAAAGTTCTGATTTTTGACACATACGTACTTCACTCTTATACCTCCACATACCCTTATGTTCAGGGTGAAGCTGCGTTATGTGAAGGAGCCTAAAACTTCGTAGACTGGCTGAACTTTGTATCCTTGACAGAATACAACCCATAAATTTATGGCTGCTGAAAAAAATGACCTAATGAAGAACATCATGCATTACAAAGTGTGCACTTTCACTTAAGCAAGGAATCTGAAATCACTTAACTTCAGCTTGCTGTAGGCTGGATAAAATACTTACGGGAGACAGACTGACTGAATGATCCACTGTTGAGCAGGCCGACTAAGAAGCTTATTTAAGTGAAATGAACAGCAGGGCAGAAGACTTAGCTTACTGAGTCGCACAAAGTACAGTTGTGTACACTTACCATAAATGTAGATGTTCGAGTGTATTCACTGTTTCAGTCATCACATTTGGGTTATCCTTCCAGGGGTAGCCCTCAAGTCGGCCCAAATACCAGAGGCTTAGTATTTCTGCAATCGTTGATGTGGCTCCAGGACTGACATCAGGTCGTCAGTGGTATAAAATCAGGCAGCCGATACCATTACATCAGTTTTTCTCTGTCAGAAGCCCACAAATAGGGAGCTAGGTTATGGTGAAAGAACACCACCAGTAGAAAGTAAATACCAAAAATTCCCTGTAAGGAGAGAGGAAGAGAGAGAGAGAGACAGAGAGTAAAAGAGAGAGAGAGAGAGAGAGTGAGGAAGAGAGAGATGAAAAGAGAGAGAGAGAGAAGGGGGTGGAGGGGGGGAACCAGGACTGCAACAGTGAATACACTCGAGCATCTACATTTATGGTAAGTGTACACAACTGTACTATGCTCTTCGTGTTTCACTGTTGCAGTTATCACGCTTGTGTTGATTCCCAAAGCTGAAGAAAAGGGTGGAGGCAGTCAGGAAGACTGGGAGCTGGCTAGGATGCCCTGCAAGACTGCAGTAGCAAAGCCTGCCCTGGGTTTGGAGAAGATAGGCAGGTGGTAATGCTTGGTGAAGGTATGAACAGAAGTCCATGTTGCAGTCTCCAGGATGTTCCTGGTGGGGAGCCCTCTGAGAAAAGCTGCAGAGGTGGAGGTTGCCCTGGTGGAATGTGTCCTGATCCCCTTTGGGGGCAGTTTCCCGTACTGTTTGTAGCAGGAATGGATGCAGTGTGCTATCCATTTGTTGATGGTTTGTTTGGATATGGCCTTGCCCTCTGCCCCTGTTGTGAAGCTGACTAGCAATTGGTCAGTTTTTCTAAAAGATTTAGTTCTATCCAGATAGAATCTGAGCTGTTTGTGCACATCTAGAGAGTGCAGAATCCTTTCTCCCTTGTTTTGTGGGTTATGGAAAAAGGTGGGCAAATGAATGGATTGGTTCACAGCCACAGTGGACAACACTTTAGGCATGAAGGATGGGTTAGTCCTGAGGGAGACCCTGTCAGCATGGAAAATGATGAAGGGCTCTACAGCCATGAGTGCTTGTAGCTCTGAAACTCTTCTAGTTGAAGTGATGGCCAGAAGCAAAGCTGTTTCCAAGAGAGGAATTTTAATTCTGCTGAAGGTGTAGGTTCAAAGGGGGATAGGTTGAGCTTTACCAACATAAAGTTAAGGTCCCAAGCTGGGGTAGGAGCTCTTCTGGTTGGTCTTAAGTTGTTAGCCCCCTCTTAGGAACTGTTTGAGAGGGTGTGAGAAGAGAGGTGGCTCTATGCTGTAATGAGCAGAGATGGCAGAGGCATGGATTTTAATAGAAGAGAAGGCTAAACCTCTTTGCAGTAGGTCTGCTAGGTAATCCAGGATGAGAGGTGGGGTGGGCCGTGTTGTTTCAGCTCCCTTAGCCTGGATCCAGGTGCAAAACCTTTTCCATTTGTCAGCATAGGATTTTCTAGTGGTGGGGCGTCTGGCCTAACGTACAACATCTAGGACTTATTTGCTTAGGTTGGCAGCTTGAGAGGAGGTCAGGGAATAAGCCAGACTGCCAGGTTGAGGGTCTGCATGAATTCTCCATTCTTCTGGGTCAGGAGTGTTGGGATCTGAGGTAGGTGCCATGGTGGCAGGGGTGACGGGCTGTGCAGCAGTGGGTACCAGTGCTGCATGGTCAGTCTGGGGCAATCCGGATTTGCTAAGCTGATGACTGGAGTGGGAGGCACAGAGATCCACCTTCGGGGTACCCCATTTCTGGGTTACAAGGGTGAAGGTTCTCTGGTCTAGCTGTCACTCATGAGGTTCTAGCAGGTTTCTGCTTAAGTTGTCTGCCAGAGAGTTTAGGGAGACTGGCAGGAATTGTGCTAGCAGGTGTAGTTGCATGGCCGAGGCCCTGTGACAAAGGGTCATGGTGAGCCTGCAGCGAGGATAAGAGTGAGTCCCTCCCTGCTTGTTGATATACCACATCACTGTGGTGTTGTCTGTTTTGTTGAGTAGAGGCCCCGGGGAGAGTAGGGGTCTGAAAGCTGTCAGAACGTGCTGAACAGCTAGCATCTCTTTTTGGTTGATGTGCAGATGTATTTGATTTGGGCTGCAATGGCCCTGAATGTATCTGCCTGTCCAGGTGTTCACCCCAGGCATAGTCTGATGCATCTGTCGTGAGGGGCTGGGCGGCATGGGGTTGTGAGAAGGGAAGTCCCTTGTTGCTGTTGCATGCTGCTGCCCACCAAAGAAAATCTTTCCTTAGACAAGATATCATTGGAATGATAGTTTCCAGGTCTTGAGGGTGTTGACAACAAAGGCTTTTTAGGTACCATTGTAGTTTCCTTACATGCAGTCTGGCATATGGAATGAGTAGAATGCAGGTGGCCATGAACCCTAGAGCTTGCAGGATTTTCCTTGCGGATAACTGGGTTTTGGTGGCTAGTTGAGAGAAGTAGTCTGTCAGGTAGCCTTGCTTTTCTGCAGTAAGTAATGCCATCTGGGATGCTGTGTCCAGGCTTGCTCCCAGGAATATACATTTTTTGTGTGGGTACTAGTTTTGATTTCTTTTCATTGATAGTATACCCCAGGGAGGTCAGTAGGTCCTTTACAAAGGTCAGGTGCTGTAACAGCATTTCCTGACTGTTTGCCTGAATCAAGTAGGGATAAATTTGAATATTTCTTTGTGTGCAAAAAGCAATGGCTGGAGTCAGGCATTCTGAGAAAACTCTGAGAGCAGTGTATAAGCCAAAGAGAAGCGCAGAGAACTGAAAGTGCATAGATCCCGCCCTGAAACGTAGATATTTCCTGCAAGATTCCCTGATTGGGATGTGTAGGTAGGCCTCTTTTAGGTCGAGGGTAGCTAACCAAGCATTCTTGGAAAGCATAGGAAGAAGCTGCTGGAGGGTGAGCATTTTGAATTTTGGTATCACCAGAAAGGTGTTTAGAATGGATAGATCGAGGATTGGGCTACAAGTGCCCTCTTTTCTGGGTACCAGGAAGAGTCTGGAATAAAAACCTTGGCCTATCTGGTCTGCAGGTACATGCTGTATTACCCTCACGGAGAGCAGGGAAAGGACTTGCTTTTTGGCCTCTGCCCACTGGTTTGGAGGAAGATCTGGGAACCCTTTTGGGATTGGCAGAGTGTGGAAATAAAATCTGTATCCCTGGGACACTATATTGAGGACCCATCGGTCGTTGGTAATAGAGGCCCAGTTGTTTGCATGGAAGGAGAGTTTTCCTCCTAGGGGCACAATCAGGTGTGCAGAGGTAAGGGATGGAGGTGTAAAGTCATGAGTTCTTACCATAAGGGGTAGCTTAGCACTCCCTGTTTTTGAACAGGAGGAACTCAATTGCTTAGATCTCTGCATTCCCTGGGACTGCTGTCTGAGGGGTCTGCTTCCCTTGGGTCTGGGCTGAGCTGGCCTGGAGGGGGCTGGAAAAAAACAAACAGTGCTTGGAGGGGCAATGCCTACTGAACCTTGGAGGCTGGACTTGTAAAAAGTATTTAACTGTCTGCATAGATTTAGCCTTTTCTTCCATCTTTTTTAAGACCTCTTCTGCCTTGGTGCCGTCTTTGTTCAATGGTGTGTCCAACAAGTTTGATATGACATGGTCTGGCAAGGTCTGTTCCTTAAGCCAAGCATGCCTACTAAGGACAGAACCAGTGACTGCTGCCCTGCAAGATGCTTCTAGGGTGTCAAAACCAAATTGCAAGGTGTGCTTAGTAACTTGGCTTGCAGAATGCATAAACTCTTGTAATTCTTTATTTTCTGCCCAAGCAGGAAAGGAAGATATTTTTTGTTTGAGGAGTTCCATGGTATGCTGCTATTTCAGCATGTGAAACTGACAATTTAGTGCTTTAATAGCAAGAGTAGCAGAGGTGTAATCTTTTTTACCCCATCTGTCTAAAGCTCAGGAATCCCTGTCTGAGGGGGTAGGATTCTTAGCTGAGGTTGCTTTAATTCTTTTAGTTCCCTGAGAGATGAACTCTGGGTCAGCAGTAGGATTTTTGAAAAGGAATTTGTGTGAGTCAGGGACTCTGTAGTACCGGTCAGGTTTCCTGGGAACAGGAGGAAGGGTGTCAGAGTCAAACTAAATTCCATAAAAACATTATCAACAACATCCAGGACAGGAGGGATGGCCAAAGGTTTGTGCTGTGGTTAATCTAAGAATTCCCTGAGTCTCTATTTTGACTGAAGGTAGTCCTGACATTCCCATTGGAAATGCTCCCTTAAAGTATGAAGGGTTTCACCAAATGAAAAATCCTCGGGTGGAGAGACAGAAGGAATGGATTCCTCTGCATCAGAATCCTCATAAGCATGTCTTCATATTCAGAAGCATCAGGGTCATCAGATTCCTGTTCAGATAAAACTATTGGGGACAAGTCTCTTTCTTTTGGAAGGGGTAGCCTGACTTCCCCTAATAAGCATAATAAGGTCTTCTGCCATTTTAAGCATTTGTGACTGAGGCAAGGAAGCAGGTGCCTGAGCTTGGGTTGTCTTTTTTTTGTGCGCATTTCATACCTTGGGCCTTAGAAACTCGGTAGTTTTAGAAAGAACCGAAGATGTGAAAAAAGTCTTTGGTTTGTGTCAAGTATCGGTAGTGCAAAGTACTTCCTCAGAAGCTGGTGCCTGCTCAGCGGCTCCGGACCCATCCAAGGTAGAGACATCCACAGGATCCTTAGTTGAAGAAGAGTGTCGCGGCATACCGGACTTCAAAAGCGTCTCGGTAGCTGCCTGCGAATCCACAGAAGTGGACATCAGGGGCTGCGAAAGCACCTTACTGAGGACCGATGAACTGATGACTAGCTTAACGAAAGCTTTGTCGGCAGTTCTGGACCTGTGCGGTCTGTCTCTGTCTTTTAATTTTTTTTGGAAGATCGGTAGTCGGATGGCTTACCAAAGCCATATCGGAATTCGAGGACTGACAGCGAAAATATCAAGCTACAATAAGGGCCCAACGACGTACAGCTCTGGCACTGAACAGAGCACAAAAGCGACAGTGAGGGGAGTCATGGTCTGGGCCTAAACAGGTGACGCAGAAAGAATGGAACTCTTAGTGTTGTATTTGCTTTCCACAGGTGAGACAATTGTTAGCTTTTTCTGACATCGGTTAGAGCAAGAAAAAAGGATCCCCAAAGGGGTACTTAGCTTTAGAAGACTTCAACTTCAGTTTGGAAACGAAAACTCAGGTAGCGGCTGACTGGCACTTGTGCGAACTGCTTCTGCTTTGGGCTCCTCGGCAAGAAAGACTGATGTAATGGCGTCGGCTGCCTGATTTTATACCAATGGCGACCTGACGTCAGTCCTGGAGCGATAGCAACCGAAGCAGAAATACTAAGCCTCTGGTATTCGGGCTGACTGGGGGCTACCCCTGGCAGAATAACCCAAATGTGATGACTGCAACAGTAAAACACGAAGAACATGTAGAGTTTTACGAGAATTAAATGTAACCTCAACAAAAGTTGGAAATGTGAGCAGAACATGTGAAATTACTACTGTACAGTCAAAAGAATTAGCTAAGAAAATGAATGTGTGAAAAATAAAATGCCAGTCAAATAAGAGAAAAATGAAAAAGTTTGTGTTGCAAAAAGTGAGCCAATACAGAAAAACTGTTCACTGCAGCTGAAAGATGAGCCTGCAGTAGATATGGTCATATGCATAAATGATGCTCAGGTTTTAATCAAACCTTTGAAGTGTATATCAGGGGTTCAGGTGCCAAAGCAGCGAGACATGTCCCTGTGGTACATTTGACTGGGGACACATGGCTGAAGTGACATTCAGCTGCAGAGAAATGTGGCTGTTTGCAAATTTTCTGTGGGCAAAGAGAAGCACACACTGCCATGCTCACAGCTTTAATAGCCAAATGCGTGGCAGCAGAAGAAGTAATGAGTGTTGTGCTCAGTGTACAGTACATACTTATATAACTACAACATGTAGAAGTGTGCTACAGCATGCAGGAAAACTTCTAGGCTACTATAATCACATTTATGCTCCAGTATGCATTTCAGGTAATGTTCCCTAGACACTGTGAAGGGGGTAGTGGTCCACACACTCCAATTATAAAGGCATTGCCCATTGTGCACTGCATTTTTACTGCCACTGACATGCCCTCTGGCCAGCCTGCTGCTGATGCTTGCCATATTGCCTGCTGTCTCATGTTCCTTGGGGACCATGGACATTGTTTTCTCCCTGTGCATTTGGTTATTAAAGCTGTGGGCATGTCAGTGTATGCTTCGCTTTGCCCACAGGGAATTTGCAAACAGCCATATTTCTCTGCAGCAGAATGTCACTTCAGCCATGTGTCCTCAGTCAAATGTACCACAGGGAAATGTCTCACTGCCTAGGTGCCTGAACCCGTATATCAGAAAAGTAAATATCTCCAAGATATGTAAAACTAGAAACAAGTGCATTTCAAAACATTTGCATTATACTAAATGGAAATATGAAAATAAGCAGTACCACCAAACTGCACTGAGTTTGTACTGTGTATGCACGTAAAAAGATACGGCAAGAGGAAATCCACCAAACTGCATGGATGTTGTACTGTGTATGTACGTAAAAAGATACGGCAAGAGGAAATCCACCAAACTGCACTGATTTTGTACTGTGTATGTACGGAAAAAGATATGGCAAGAGTAAATCTTGAAATGCATAAACAGCATTCAGAGAGATGTGCAGCTTGGACTGGTGGGAAGAAATATTATGAATTAATTTACAAAACAGAATGTTGATACTGGTGCACACTTTTTGTTAAATGTTTCAACAGATGCAGCAAGATGGCACAGAAGAAAAAAAAATATGTGCACACTTAACTTACTCTCATGACTTAACTGCATCATTAGGTCAGAAAAGTACAGTTGTGTACACTTACCATAAATGTAGATGTTGGAGTGTATTCACTGTTGCAGTCATTACATTTGGGTAATCTGTTGGCAAGTTGCCCTCAGTCGGCCTGAATAACAAAGTCTTGGGTCCTGCGTCAGTTGCTGTCTCCTCTTCCATGACGTCAGGTCGTCAGGGGTATAAAACATGCAGCCAATGCCATTTTATTCAGTTTTTCTTGCCACAGATGTCAGGTGTCCCCCCAAATGGGGAGCAAAAAAAAAAAAAAAAAAATATATATATATATATATATATATATATATATATAAACATATTTGCAATATATGTAAATGCACTTTTAGTAACATAAACTTTACCTTCATCTAAAAGCAAATACACCACAAAGGCTTTAGAATATAGTGAAGGAAAGAGAAGTTATAGAAAAGGGGGGTGGCGGGTGGATAACCCGGACTACAACAGTGAATACACTCGAACATCTACATTTATGGTAAGTGTACACAACTGTACTATGTTTTCCATGTTTCACTGTTGCAGTCATTACATTTGGGTAGAATCCCAAAGCTATGGATGGGAGGATGGAACTAAATAGCATTACGAGCGGCTATAAGGCCCTGCAGAACTGCAGTGGCAAAGCCTGCCCTGAATTTGGAGAAGAGAGGCAAATGATAATGCTTTGTGAAGGTATGGACAGAGCTCCAAGTAGCAGCTTCTAGAATGTCTTTGGTTGGAACTCCTCTGAGAAAAGCTGCTGAGGTAGAGGCAGCCCTGGTGGAATGTGACCTGATTCCCTTGGGCACAGGTTTACTATAGTGTAAGTAGCAGAAACTAATGCAATGGCTTATCCACTTAGAAATAGTCTGCTTTGATATAGCCTTCCCCTCTGATCTTGAAGCAAATGCCACCAGTGGTTGCTCGGACTTTCTTAGAGATTTGGTTCTGCTTAAGTAGAATCTTAGTTGTCTGTGTACGTCCAATGAATGCAGAATCTGCTCCCCCTTGTTCTGTGGATTTGGGTTAAAATGTTGGCAGATGAACTGTTTGGTTAAGAGCCACACTAGATATCACCTTAGGCATAAAGGAAGGATTGGTCCTGAGGGACACCCTGTCCGGGTGAAATGTAATAAAAGGCTCCACAGGCATGAGAGCCTGTAGTTCTGAAACCCTTTTTGCTGAAGTGATTGCCAAGAGGAAAGCAGTTTTCCAAGATAAAAATTTTATATCCGCAGTAGCTGCTCATTCAAAAGGAGGCAGGATGAGTTTTTCCAGAACAAAATTGAGGTCCCATGCAGGTGTTGGTGATCTTCTGGGAGGCCTTAAATTTTTGGCCTCTCTAAGATACTGTTTTAGCAGAGGATGAGAAAAGAGGGGAGGTTCCGTGTTGTAATGAGCCGAGATGGCAGAAGCATGGATCTTTATTGAAGAAAAAGATAGGCCCTTGTCAAGCATTTCAGTCAAGTATTGTAAAATCTGAGGGATATTTGGTTTTGCTGTGTCCGTTCCTTGTGCTTGGTTCCAAGCACAGAATCTCTTCCCATTCCTTGTGCTTGGTTCCAAGCACAGAATCTCCTCCATTGATCAGCATAAGATTTTCTAGTACTAGGCCTTCTGGCTTCCAAAATGACATCCATCACAGATTTACTGAGAGGTGTTGTTTGAATAATTAAATGATCAGCCATGCTGCAAGGTTCAGAGTTTGGAGCTAAGTGTGCAGAATTTGACTGTTCTGCTGAGACAGCAGATGAGGTATTTGAGGCAAGTACCAAGGAGGGAATTGAGACATATTCCTTAGAATTGGGTACCCAGTGCTGGCGAGGCCAGTCTGGAGCAATCAGGATCATTTTTGGTTTTTCCTGTCTGACCTTTAGTAAGACCTTGGAGAGAAGAGGCAGAGGGGCAAAGGCATAGACTGATAGGTTTTTCCAACTGAAGGATGGGGCATCCACTCTCCATGCTTGTCTGTGATAAGTCCTTGTGCAGAATTTGTCCAGTAGATAATTTTGGGGAGATGCAAATAGATCTATGTCTGGGCTCCCCCATTTCTGTGTTACCATGCTGAAGATTTGTGGATCCAGTTTCCACTCGTGCGGTTTCATAAGATTTCTGCTTAGGTATTCTGCCAGAGTATTTTGTTTTCCTGGCAGGAATTGAGCTTGAAGATGTACTTGATAAGTCAAAGCTGTGTTCCACAATGCCATGGCTAGTCTGCAAAGGGGGTAGGAATGTGTACCCCCCTGCTTGTTTATGTACCACATAACCGTGGTGTTGTCTGTCTTTATCAGTAGTTGTCCTGGATGAAGTAAGTCCTTGAAGGCTGTCAGAGTATTCTAAACAGCTAGCATCTCTTTCTGGTTGATATGCAGATGCATTTGTTGTGGGCTCCATATACCATGAATGCATCTCCCCACCAGGTGGGCCCCACAAGCAAAGTCTGATGCATCTGTAGTTAAGGTTTGGGTGGCAGGGGGTAGAGTGAATGGCAGTCCCTTGTTCTGGTGACATGTCTCTGCCCACCAAAGAAACTCCTGTTGTAGGCAGGGAATGAGAGGAATCATTGTTTCCAGACTGTGACAATGTTGACTCCATAAACTTTTTAGGTACCATTGAAGTTTCCTCATATGCAATCTTGCATATGGAATTAGTAGAATGCAGGATGCCATGAACCCCAAAGCCTGCAGAATTTGTCTTGCAGATAACTGGGTTTTTGTTGCCATCTGTTTGAAGTATGTTGGCAGTTGCCTTTGTTTATCTGGCGTAAGGTAAGCCATCTGGGCAGTTGTATTCAAGCTTGCACCCAGGAATTTAATTATTTGAGAGGGTACCAGTTGGGATTTATTTTCGTTTATTGTGTACCCTAGGCATGTTAGTAGCCTTTTTACAAATGCCTGACGAAGAAGAATGTTCTTGTTCCCTGCTTGAATGAGACAGTCGTCCAGGTAAGGATACATTTGTATGCTTCTTTGTCTGCAAAATGCAATTACTGGTGCCAGGCACTTTGTAAAGACCCTGGGCGCAGTAGATAAGCCAAAGGGCAATGCAGAGGATTGGTAATGCAAAAAACCTGCCTTGAAGCGGAGGTATCTTCTGCATGATTCCCTTATTGGGATATGCAGGTATGCTCTTTTTAAGTCTAGAGTCACTAACCAAGCGTTCCTGCCCAGCATAGGCAGTAGCTGTTGTAAAGTCAGCATTATGAATTTTGGAATGTCCAGGAACGTGTTCAAAATCGATAAGTCCAGTATTGGACGCCAGGCATTGACTTTTCTGGGTACCAGGAAAAGTCTTGAATCTATAATCTATAAAAACCTTGTCCTTTTTCCTGTTCTGGTACTAGTTGAACAGCCCCCATATCAATGATGGACGCAACTTGTTTCTGAGCCTCTACCCATTGATTTTGTGGCAGATCTGGCCAACCATTTGGAACTGGCAAAGTACGGAAATGAAAGCCGTACCCCTGGGATACGATGTTTAATACCCACTTGTCCTGAGTAATGAACTGCCAATTTTGAGCATGAAGTGCTAATTTTCCCCCAAGGGGGCTGCCAAAAGATAAGTGCTTGGTGAAGGTAGAGGGAAGTCACTGAGACTGCTTACTGTAGGGTTGTGCTTTGTTTCCTCCAGATTTGGAGGTGGAGACACCCCATTGCTTAGACCTATAAGAACCCTGTGATTGGTATCTAGAGCCTTTTGAGCGCCTGAATTTGCCTTGAGAGGCTCTGGTGGACACAGGAAACGACCAATTTTTAGTAGGCCAGTGCCTACTGAACCTGTGTGGCTGCACTTGTAAGAAATCTTTTACAGTTTGCATAGATTTAGCTTTGTCTTCCATTTTCTTTAAAACCTCTTCTGCCTTATTACCAAACAGAGTATCATGCTGTAAAGGGGCATCCACCAATTTAGCTTTAACATGATCAGGCAGATTTTGCTTCTTGAGCCAGGCATGCCTTCTAATCACAGATCCAGTAACTGTGGCCCTGTAAGAGGCCTCCAAGGAATCAAAACTACATTGCAAAGTATGCTTTCTAACATGTTCTGCTGCATGCAATAATTCCTGTAATTCTTTATTTTCCACACAATCAGAAATCAACATTATTTTCTGTTTCAATAAGCCCACAACATGCTGTTGATATTTAAGCATATGAAACTGGCAGTTTAAGGCCCTAATTGCCAAGGTTGCAGACGTATAAACGTTCTTTCCCCATCTATCCAGCGCCCTGGAACCTCTATCAGAGGGGGTGGGATTTTTGGCTGTAGAGGCCTTTCCACCTTTGGGACCCTGTAAGATAGTCTCAGGATCAGCAGCAGGATTTTTGAATAGAAATTTGTGGGAGTCAGGAACCCTGTAATATCTATCTGGCTTACTAGGAGCCGGAGGTAGGGATTCAGGAGACATGCTTGATTTCTAAAACACATCGTCAACAATATCTAATACAGGAGGTACTGCCAAAGGCCTATGCTGAGGAAGAAGAAGGAAATCCATAAGCCTCTTTTCTAATTCAGAGAAATCCTGACCCTCCCAATGAAAATGTTTCCTTAAAGTATGCAAGGTTTCTCCAAAAGAATATTCCTCAGGAGGAGATGCAGATGGGATGGATTCTTCTGCATCTGAATCCTTATAGGGTGGAATAGAAAGTTCCTGATCAGAAGAGGAATCAGAAGAAATGTAAACCTGATCTGAAGATTCATAATCAGTGTCTTACCTAGGCCTCTTAGCAGGGGGGGTTGGGAACCCCTGATCAAGGTAATTAAGTCCTCAGCCATTTTGATCATCTGTTTTTTAGGCATAGGGGCCTGAGCACGTGGCTCATGCATCAGTTTTTTAGACTTAGAAGATGTTTTTGATCTTGTTTTTGAAGCTGGCATCGGTTTTATATAAAAATGTTGAGGCCTGAAAACACCCTCAGAAGCTGGTGCCTGCTCAGTGGCTCCGGACCTATCCAAGGGAGAGACATCCGCAGGTTCAATACTCTGAGAATCTCGCAGCATACCGGACACTGCATGGGTCTCTGTAGAGGCCTGCGACTCAAAAGTAGTGGGTATCAGGGGCTGCAAAAGCGCCTCACTGAGTACCGGCGAACCGGCGACTGGCTTAGAAGAAGATTCGTCGTTGGTTTTGGACCTCGATGGTCTGTCTCTGTCCTTTTCTTTGCGTTTTTTGTGAACTCCGGTAGTCGGATTGCTAACTGACGACATTTCAGGGTAATTAAAGCTGGATCCAAAATATTTTGAGGCAAAAATATACCGACGCTTAATAGTGCGTTGGTTAAATCTAGCACAAAACCGACAGCAAGGCACGTTATGATCTGGGCCTAGGCAAGGAATACAGTACAAATGAAAATCCTTATGAGGTATTTGCTTCCCACAAGTAATGCAATTATTAACTTTTACTGACATCGGTAAGGAGCAAGAAAAAGTTTCCCCAATGGGGTACTTAGCTTTAGTTGAAGACTTCGGTTCTGAAATGCGAATGCGAAAATTTCAGGAGTTGGCCGACCGGCACTTGCGAACTACTACTGCTTCGGGCACCGTGCGGCAAGAAAGACTGAATAAAATGGTGTCGGTTGCAAGTTTTATACCCCTGACGACCTGATGTCATGGAAGAGGAGACAGCAACCGACGCAGGACCCAAGACTTTGTTATTCAGGCTGACTGAGGGCAACCTGCCAGCAGATTACCCAAATGTAATGACTGCAACAGTGAAACACGAAGAATATCTGTGGACCTGTGAGCAGAAATGCTTAAGTGCAGAATCCTATTTCAAACAGCTGCAGTTAAAAAGATGACTTCTAAGATAATTTGTGCTTACTAGGCTAACAACCACAAGGGCCATTTTAAGCCTAGCCATGCATCCCAAATCTCTGGCAAGTTCTGGTACCCTAGATAAATGTAAGCAGGGGCCTGGGAGATTAACCATTTACTGGCTGCCTGTGTCCATTAGAGTTTTTTTTTTTGTTTTTGGCCTAAATGTATCCGTAAACTTAAAAAATAACGTCATGGGCATTCAGAAAAAGTGTACCTGAAACAGTAAGTCCTTAAAGGATAATTTGCATATATCCCACAGACCTTCAGTACAGAAAGTTTAAGGTATTACACAGTGAAAAGTCTAGCTTGGCTGGGTTTTGCCTGCAGTTATTTGGATAATGTGTCAGTGTGTGTGACATTTTTACTCTTTGGTTTGGAAATTTTAATATTTTGAGCTAAATGTTTCAGTGGCACTCCTCAAAACCATAATATCCTGCCCTTATAACACATTCTACACCGACATGTAGAAAAAGTACAGCGTAAAAATATTTTTATAAGTTTTTTTTCCACAGAAGCCTTCTCCAAGGCAAGAAAAAATCCCTTTATGTGACATGACAGTCCATAAAAATAAAATTCCCTAGCATAACATACATTATAACAAAATAAAATGCAAAGTTCTGCATCATAAAAATAATGCAGAATTTGAAGGTTTAACCCAGAAGGGTACATACCTGCCCAGCTTTGAAGGATCACTAGCCAGCAGTTGGTTCCATGAAACCTGCAGAGGGAGAGCACTCCGATGGCAAGAAAGCTCTGAAGCTTGTGACGCCCTAACCACTGCTTTCATACAGCTGTCCTAGAGTCCTGCAATGGTTAGTGCACTGAAGGTACACTGAAGCTTTGAAAGCTGTCTGGTGGCCATATCTTTGGCAGGATATAACCCCATACAGCTTAAGCTACATCAACAGTGATCTAATGTTGAACACCTTAGGGTTTTAGGAATGGCAGCACAGGACTACAGTGGGACTGCTTGAAAGAGGCACAAAACACAAATTGTACGCCTTATACAGGGTCCTCTAACAGCAGACAGAAAGGGGAGTAGACCAGCTAATGGCAGAAGTTACAGTAATGCAAAAAGTGTAGATAGAGAGGGAAGCATACCTCTCAACCTCTTAGTGCAAGAAATCTGGACAAAGCCTGAAAAATGGGGGTACAAAGGCCCACAAATAGGGACATATTTTAAATAGTTGTTACAGTAAAAGGGTTTGTTTTAACATACATTTTCTGAAAGATTTGTAGTCTGAAACTCAAATGTATGTCATTATTTAGTAGCTTCAATCTTCAGATCATCCCTGTGATTGGCCAGAAAACCACACATTTTTATGACGAACATACCAAAAATATGAGCCAAAAATCTGGACATTTGAGAGGTATGGAAGGAAGGGTGACAACAAACTAAGAGAGGAAGTTCCTCTGGCAGAAGGATATAATTAATAAAAAGGGAAATAACAAGGATAGACACTAACTTTGGGAGATGATGTACTGGGTAAAAACAGAGAAAAAACAGGTAGCATGGAAGTTGAAAGAACAGAAGTGAGTGACATACATTGTAAGATGAAAAACAGAGGCATCTAGCACGGGAATAAGGAGAAGCTGAATTACTGTATGGAGGGGAGTTTAAACAACAAGGCTGAATGAGAGGAGAAATATGGGATGTCAATACATTAAGTAGAAAGATATCAAGCCCCTTCATATAGAAGGATGGAAATGGAGGGGCTATCAAGGGTCATCAAGCAACTCCACAGAGGTAAAGCCAGTGATGCAAATGGGATCCCTATTGATTTTATAAGGTAGGGCTTGGAATCAAACAAGTCCATGATAAGACTACAGGAGGGTGCCACCTCCCACAGACAATGGGGGAGACGACTATGGTGGTGTTAGACACTTAGGGCCCAGAACATTTTAGACCTCTCTCTGCTTGTAATGCAGATGAGATCTTTGGAGGCTAGGCTAAGGTGGTCATACCTAAGGACAGCAGAGGAAGGCCAGGTAGGGTGCGTCAAAGACCGATCGTTTAGAGATCAGTAAAGACTATTTCTTTATTTCACAGAATAGGCAATATGGTGATGCTAAGGTAAGCACTGCTATATCTGATATGCAAAACCTCTACTGGTTATCCTGCACAATGAACCTAAGGCTGTCTTGCTTGTCATTTTGCCCAGAACACATGCCTCTCACACCATGATTACAGTCTAACCCTACTTTCACAGGCTAAAGGTTTCAGCAAGCAACACTCTGCAGTATGCGTTACCATCCCTCAAATACTGTAGTAGGCAAGGTGACAATGATGCCACTCCATCAATGCCAGTGACATGTTTCTATACAACTAGCACAAGTTCCACTGCTGTCACAGGCTTACCTTTTATAATCCGTTATCATACAAGGCTCTATTTTACTAAACCACTTTGGAAGGACTTGATGACACGTATGCATTCTGCTGATCTGAACTAATTCAGCCCTCACTCTCAGCTACTGTAAATGATGACTTGCATAGCTTTTTTCCCCCACGTCCAAGCTCACTGCTGAGGACCATCAAAACCCATCAGAGAAAGTAAAAGTCACTGCCATATACAAGTAATTTCTCAACGTTTCTTTTCCACATTAAACCAACAACTTTGCTCAGTTTACATGCGTGCTGCCTCTCAGCTTTCTGCTAGTCAAAAACATCTACAGACCAAACAGCCTGCTGCAGATGCCTCAGAAATGCCTCACAAGCTCTCTGTTCAGTGCACTGCCTGATCACTGCACAAACTGTTATTTTTAATGACACTGTAAATGACCATGTAATCGCATGCAAAAATAAGAAAACACATAAACAAGGTCACATTTTACCAATAAAAAAATAAAACTACTACTACATAAGAAGGGAAAAAGGTATATGAAAACGGAAATATTAGCTACAACATAGAACACAGCTTAGATCCGACTCGCACTTAATTGTCTAGTCATTTACTGCATTCATCATCCTCTATCAGGTGTGGAACTAAGACAATCCCCGGGATTCATGAACCTTGCGCCAGGCGCACGCATGGCGTAGGCGCCCCAACGCCAGACATGGCCGCCGAGCGATTCAGGTACGATCCAATCCCACGTGCACCACCGGCGTACGCCTGAGTTGCGCCGCCTCCGGCGTAGGTATGTTAAACACCCCATGTGCGGTGTTGCACCATGCAAATGAAGGCAAATAGCGATTCACGAAGTGGCGCAGGCGTAGCATAACGGCACGGCAATGTAAACCAAAAAAAACGGTTTACAGTCATCCAAACATGACATAGGAGTAACGGAAGGCTGCCAACGTCAGGTGTCATACTGGTGCAACATGCCAATGGGGAAAGACACCGAGAATGTCAAAGGAAAACATGCAGAAAACGTAAATAACGACATAAATGGTATGTACGCAAAAACCACAGCAGAACCCCAGGACATGTCCACGGAAGGTGCGGAACAATGAAGTAATATGACAATGTCATAAAAAAGCAGTATAAGACACATCAGCATCACAGCCACAATACACCATAGTATGCATGGAAAGCCACAACCACAGCGCAAGGGTTGCCAAGGAGTGGCGGCGGTGTCCGGCACCGTAACCATGTATTAGTAGTCAATGCCATGCAAATGAGGCAGATAATACTGAATCGCAAAACCCCCGCTGGCGTAAGGCTGCACCAAACGGCGCAGCGGTAATACACCGAGGAGTGGCCTAGAGGGAATACATGTCAATCGCAAAGGGGTGTGCCACTGTAGAAGGAAGCACATTGGAGCCCAGCAAACAGGGGCTGTACAATGCACATCACAGCATCAGCACCGGCGTGTGAGGAAATAGATGCGCTGAGAGTACAGAATGCGCGCACAGATGCATGTGTACGAGGATGACTACGTTCCCCAACCCAGTCATGTGACGGCTGCCCCGTCAACAACCACGGATACAGGAAGGTGATGCGGAGAATATGAGGAAATGCAGAAGCAGTGTAATTGGAGTCGTAATGAGCAATCAACACCAATCAATCCACGAAGGGCAATCAGCGGCAGCTGACAACTCTGCATGCAGAATCCCGCAAAACAGGAAAGGGGAGGCATATGAATGCAAAGAAAGTAGGGGATGTAGCAGAATTGCAAAGAGCGAAGAACCGATACAGCACAGCCAAGTAGAGAGGTAGCATAACGGCGGCAGACAAAATGCATGAGATGCCATGTGCCTGCAGGATGCACTCCAGGAAATAGTAGGTGCAACCTGCAGAAACAGTAAATTAAGGTGTAAAGCTAAACCAATGCAGGCAAGTGTAATGTAACACCAAAGGCAACAGCGTTGCAGTGCCAACGGTAAAACACGGAAGATAACACACAGATACGGCAGCACAGACACACCCAATGACATCACCGGGTGTAGAGCACAACACTATAAAGTGTGAATGCAGACAACACACAGCGCGTATTCCCAAACGCCGCACTTTAGGGTGTAAACACACGGGGAACTTTTAAAATGTATATGTTGGGTGCTGCCATGGCCGTGATGCATCGGTATGTGTTAGAGACAGACGGAGTTGCGGAGGAGGGTGCCGACAACTACCGTAGGCCTCAGAGGAGGAGAGTGTTCAGACCAAGGGCGACCTACCAGGGGCTGCAAGACCTGGAAATAGTAGAGCGTTACAGGGTGGACAGGGACACGTTACAGCAAATAGTGGAGCTGTGCCAGCCACGCCTGAGAACAAGAGACAACAGAGGGGAGCCCATCCCAGTGGACACAAAGGTATGTGTAAGCTTGCGAATACTGGCAACAGGTACCTTTCAAAGGCCAACCGGGGATATAATGGGCATCTCACAGGCATCAGCATCCAGGGTACTACACCAGTTTCTGGATGCCATGTTACGACATGCCCATGAGTATATATCCTTCCCCAGATCTCAGGAGGAGTTGGCTAGCAATATGCGCCACTTCCACCGTGTGGCACAATACCTGGAGGTACTGGGTGCGATAGACTGTACGCACATAGAAATCAAGTCACCACCCGGGGAGCAGGGTAGACGCTACATAAACCGCAAGGGATTCCCCTCCATCAATTGCCAGGTCGTGTGCAATGCGCAGGGCATTATCATGGATGTGTGTGCTGGCAGCCCTGGAAGCTACCACGACTCCCATATCTGGCATGCCTCACAGCTGTATCAGGTATTCGTCAGGGGGGACATCACACAAGGTCACCTTGTGGGGGATGCTGGCTATGCACTGGAGCCGTGGATGATGACACCCATCAGAAATGCACACACACACACATGCAAGAACGCCATACTGAGGCACACGCACAAACCAGAATAATCATAGAGCGTGTGTTTGGGATGTTGAAATCACAGTTCCGGTGCTTGGATACATCCGGTGGAGCCTTGCAGTACTCTCCAGGCACATGTGCCAACATATTCATAGTATGTGCTATGCTACATAATATGATCCTGCGGAAACAGCTGCTGCAGGGACATAATGGTGTAGGGCCACCAAGCCCGCCACAACTTCCAAGGCAAGCACAGGCACAGGGCGTTCAGCGCCATGAACACACTGTGCCAGCCCCAGCAGGCAGACGGAGCCGCACCCAATATGCCTATGCCTTGGCAAAGAGGGAACGTATAGCACATACTCTGACAGCGTAGGCCCCATGGACTGACACCTCCCTACCTGCACACACAGTGAAATGGACGGCACACAAACATGGCCGCCCGTAATGTGTACTGTATGTGCGGTCCCATGTGTGACTCCAACATAGGTAGCACCCAAACACTGCACACCCAACAGCCAGCGGAGCATGGAACGCCAACACCTCAATCAAGACGCTGGTCCGACAGCAGACGGCATAGCCGTATGCTGCCACGTTCGGCGCAAGGGGTCTACATATGTACATACACAGATATGGAGATAGATATCATTACACACGTAGAAATTATGTACACATACACAGATATAATGTACAACAGGTTCAACAGGGAATCACAGGGATGCAAGGTTACAGAGAAGTAAGACGCAAAATCTCTACATAGTAAACATAGTGAACGACAACCCGACTATCCGGGAGGGTGGACAGAGCAGGGAACGCCACCCATGGAAAGGTCAACCCTCCTAAATGCATATTCGCGAGTCGGGATGATCGCCAGGCCACGATACAGTAACAGGACATGTGCGGGTAATATTCTTAGGATATGAGGGTGGAGGTAGACACCGCCGCCGGCGATGTGGTCAACGTAGGTACTGTGTGCAACCGTCCCTGCGAAAGCGGCAGTATGTGTGAGGTGAGGGTGTCGTGTGTTCTGCTGTGCGAGTGTAATGTGTGTGCCACTGTAAAATGTGTATGTAGGTGACATGTGACAGGCGGAGTGGAATTACATGTGTAGGCATACAGTATAGGAACCACAGGCGTATGTACAGCAGTACCCACAAAGTAGTACTGACAGCTCCTCACTGGCTAGGCGCCTGGCGACGTAAAACGATGCAAAGCGAAAATGTCCCAGAATGTACCACAGGAGTATAGCCAACATGAGATGCAAAGGACGCATGTGCAAACCATGACCGTATGTATGGCGCCGACATGTTAATTTCAACACGATACATCGGCAACGTTACGCAGCAATAGTTATGTACCGCGGAAATACGCATGTGCTACCCCGGCACCGATCGTGGACACGTATCGTCCCGTAAACACCGCTGTGTGTTCTACGAGTGTTAAACAAGCAATCGCCACCCGAATAGGTGGCAACCGGTAGCATACAGGCCGTCCCAAGTACAGGACCACAATGACCGTAAATATCCGTGACAAAATGCCAAGGGATAGTCGGCACGTACGAACAACCGCAGATATACTACCAATGTGATGGAGGAATACATGCAGGAAGCACACAAGCAGGCGGTACCGACACCAGACGACATCAACAAAACCTACACTCCTAGAACAACAGACAGGTAACTTGCAGCTCCCCAGGCAGGGATGGAGCACACACACAAGCATACCGTGTATGTACAAATGCAAGGCCCACAACCCGTCACCCACAGCCACCGATATACCCCATCGCACATATCAAAGGGATACAAGCCGAAATAGCAGCAAAAACATCCAGGCAGTCAATGACAGCGGCATACCCGCAACATCTCGCGTGGGAAACACTATCAGCAGTGGATGCATACCTGCATCCGTTGTGTACAGGAACACAAGAGCTATGTTACACATCAGAATGCAAAATGCCATCGACAGACGCCGCCAGGACACGGACACCCACATGTCGAACATAATACCATACCCAACACACACAATCCACGGCTAACACCACAGCAAAATGTACCAGACGCCACACATAGCGGTCGCAGCCACACATAACATAACACAATACGTACCATCCCCACGAAGGTAGTGCAAATAACCAACGCCCAGATGAGGAATGAACCATGCCCTAGTTCCGGCTGCATCGATTAATGGAGGAGATGCATAGGTGATATGCGCATAAGAACACACCGAGGAACAGCTATTGGTGTGATGAACCCACATGCCGCAGGTGACGACGGATATAAGGAAGACTCCCAGGATATTCAAACTGTATGTTCATACCGAACAAAGACTATATTCCCACACGAGCCGTTCACTTGTTACTAGCGAGATTCTAACGGAATAGGGAAAGCAACACAGGAAAGGTATGTAGAACCCACGAGATGTACTGGTGTGTAACGCATGATATGTATGACGAATCTGCACTGTATGTGAACGGTGTTTGTAAGTAAAGATACCTGTCCATAAAGCAGAGAGTGGTGAAAGGTGGTTATGTAGTGGTAACCCGATGAGCATACAAACTACTGTGGACACCGTGTGCACAGCAGTGGGACATCATGTACACAGCCGGGATAACCCAAGGGCTGGCATAGGGATTTAAAACACAGAACAATGCCACCACCCACGCTGATGCTGGCAGTGGATGTCCGACAATGAAGTGCCACAGCAGGGGATAGGACATGTATGTATAGTGTCACAACACATATGTGTATGGGCATATATCGATGTCATACGTAATGTGTGCACGACGTGCACGTATGCCTCGCAGTGGGGGTGACTATGTCAAGTATGTGTAATGTAAAGCTATCATGATGGATATGTTCAGACATTATACACAGTATCACAGGCATAGCATGCATGATGGAGGTATGGCCTAGTGTTATGTACATTAACAGGATATGTATGGCCTGCACATATGGGACAGAGTAGTAGCAGAACAGCCACCCGAAATGGAAGGAACAGCAAGTAACCATGTCCAAACGATCTGTAGCAGGTGCAATGTGTGCAACAATGACGTCTGGCAGGTCCATGTGTAAACACATGTGCAATGTACACAGTAGTGTCACCCCCCCATGGTAGTGTCCACTGAACAGCAAAGGTGGATGTCAACTGCATGTCTACACAGTACTGCCGCTGTGGTGGTCCCATGTGTGTGTCACCCTATCAGCAAGGGAGCTATCACATGACCAGTGCCACAGTGTGTCCCTGTGGTATGTGCACAGGACCTATGTTCTACAGCATGGTGTGTGTCTAGTCTGCGGAGGTAACACAGAAGCCCAGGCTAAGCAATGTGGCATGTGTGCACATATGCAGGAGTGCTTCATTCACCCCACCCACTGCAAACGCCATGTAGGAGTACTACATGCATCAGTAATGCGGAGGACATGGCCCACGGCAGAGTAGAGGACACCCCTGTGTAAGTGGTATGCAGATGAGTACAGATGTGTTCCCCGTCTGTCATCTGCATATGTAAACTGTCTGAGCCTGGTATACATCACGGCATGACTATACCATGACATGTAAAGTTGTAGCCATTGTGGAAGGTACACCACGAATGTGTTATTGTAACCCTGCCCATGTGTAGATGTGTGTATGGCACAAGTAGAAAGGCTACCAATGTCCCAGCAACACACATAGTCCAGATATGTGTGGCCCTGCAGATGTGTACCCACGCCACAGTGGAATATGGCAACCACAGCACCATGTGGGGCATGTGTGTGTACAGCAACCATGTACAATGTGATATGCATGTATAGGGACAGTATCCATGTGATACCCAGTGGATGACTGTCGCTATGCAAAGGTGATGTGTATGCACCATGTGTGATGTATCTGACGCAATGACATCTACACGATATATCTGCCACACCGACACCTGTATGGTTGTTAGCAGTATGATCTGGTGGAGCTAGAATGCTGCCAGGTATGTAGATGTGGGATATGTAGGCATGGACATTACTCCGTGACAGCATGTTGTGTATGTAAGCAAATAGTGAACATGAGGGGCCACATGACTGAGGACTGTGTAATGCCACATGTACCTTACATGTCGTAGGTAGCATGATATGCTTGCACCACTGTGTGACCTGTCCAGCAGTCACATAGCCTAACATCCTGAGACACAGGGTATGATGTGATGGTGGATGTGTACATTGCCACTACCAGAATGTGGAATGGTGCTGAAGGGCAATGTGGGGTAATGTCTGATGTGTTACCCTCTGTACCACACCAACCACCCATGCAATGGTATGACAGGTGGGCAGCATGTGGATGTGGTGTGCTGTGGCACACAGAGGCCCAACAAGGGTGCCAGTAAAGGCATGGAGGTCGTCAATGAGTGTGTGAAGCATGGATGTGAGGATGTGCCCCAGTGCCATACCGAATGGTCCAGTCATGGGTGTACGAATGCAGTCCCACGTGCAATGCACTACCACCCATGTGTAGTGTGATAGATGCGGTGGTGTGGTGGTCAAGGTACACAACGTCCATGAATGGGCTAGCAGTTAATTCAGTGGGCTGCTGCAGAGACACATAACAACCAGGTTGGCAGGATATAACAGCTAGGGAGATTGGAGGTGACATTGGGACAGTGTCCTAGGACATAACGTGTGCATGGCAGTACCATGTATGTGTCCACGGGGACAATGCGATGTCCATCTATGGAATGGAACCCTGTAGTGAGTGAGAGTGTGTATTATCGGTAGGTATCCCATTGGCTGGCATGTTGCCAACAACATCTCTGTTGGCAATGCCTGGGTGACTGTTGTATGCTACATTGAATGTGGATGTAGCCAAACAACACAGACATACCACCAGACTGCGCGAGTGCCCACACTGCAATGTATGGCGGTCATGTGTAGGTAGCTAGCTGTGGAGTATGTGATGGACCACGAGGACCCACTATGACTGTCAAGTGATGCACCACACACATTTGAACATACCCACCGTGGAACAGACTGCATATGCGCCCATACAGCACATGTGCATGGAACATGAATACCACCGTGGTGTCAGTGAAAAGGCCAGTACCACCATGTCTCTGTGTGGAATAGCATGGTCCCTACCACTGTGTACATGTAGCGGAAGTGCACTGTGATATGTGTCAGCATAGTCATGTATACTGTTCGGCTGACGGGGTGCCATGCCATTAACTACCCCCGTCAGCAGATGTCGGTAGTACCGGCCATTGAGCACATGTACCATGTATGCTGCGATGGGTGTGTGTCCAGGGCATGGCTAGCAGGGCGGCAAAGCATATATGTTCATCAACCAGAGGGGGGGATGTCCGTAGGTATAGCACACAGACACATGGAGGTATGGTGCATGCCGAGGGTAGTGTAGGTATGGTATGTCTTGTGTAATGTGTCACCCAGCTATGTGTAGTGCATGGCCAAGCATGTGTGGGTACATGGGAGTCCATACTAGGGAAGTGCGTGTCACTGTCAGCACATGGCAGTAGCAACTGTCCGAGGTGCAATGTACAGTATGATAACACAGCCAGCATGTAACCTGTGGTGTACAGTGTACTCACCGTCGCGTGTCACAATGTGTCTAGCGGTCACAAACATGGGTATCTGAACATGGAGTACCTATGATGCATTTGTTGTTGAAATAACTATAGTATGTGTGTAAATCACTGTGTGATGTGGGATCCACTCACCTGTGTGTGTTGCAGTCCAGGTATGTGCCTGGGAGGTATGATCTGTGTACAATCTGGACTGGCAGGTGTGCTCTGTAGAGCATGGAGGCAGGTCCCAGGCACCACAGATAAATGTCAGGCATGCCGTACTGTGTGTGCAGTGCTTGTGTACAGCACAGTGGAGGGTGCAAGCATTGTCACACATCACTGCATGCCGTGCCTGCCTGTGAGAGCCCTGCTGGTGACAGACATGTGACACCGCTGCAGAGGCAGCATAGCATGTGAAAATGTACGTGTGGGCCCCACACCCTAGGCAGATGTCCACAGGTCATGTGTGCCACAGTACTGTGGTTGACCACGACTGTCATACTGGACAAATACCACATGCCTGCATAAGTACAGTATGACCGTAGTCAACAGTCGCAGTGACAGAGTAGGCCAATGTACAGTATCCCCATGTGCAGACCACTGCCTACTGCACACCCGGCTAGACACACACCCAGAGGGTGAATACACCATTGAGCCATCAGAAGTCCCAGTCCACGTAGCCTGTACAATGTCATCACAGGGTGGTCACAATAGCATGTGGTAAGACAGACATGTTGTACCAGGTAATGTGTCATGTGTGCATATGTTGACTTGCACAGACGTTCACATGTTCGCAACATACCGGTGCATGATGCATACTGTTACACGATGTGTGGAACTGCACTGTGACCCACAACAGGGCCATCTGACACAGGTGTGTTGTGAATGGTGTAACCCATGTTCACACAGGATACACACTGCTGCTGTTGGCAGCCATGTTGGTGGCTACCAGTGGTGCATGCAGTCGTCATACAGACATACTGCACACAGTGTTCATGCAGGACTGTCCATTGTTGTGGATGATGTGTTGCTACGTGAAGGTAGGTGTGTGTTGTGAATGTTACACATCCAGATGACACCATCTGGTGCAGTCATGGTCGTCGACAGCATCACACACATCCACAGCAGTCAGAACCCTGTCCTGAGAATGTGTCAGTCACCCTCGTACAGTGTGACATATGTGCACATGGCAGAACACCTCACACTGTCATCTAGGATGGCTACGTGATGGCTGGAATGTGCTGTGATAATGTACAATGCTGGTAGCCCAATGAAGTACTTGGAATCACACACAGTACGCCATGGCTGCCATGTAAACCATGCACAACAATGACTATCTGACAGACACAAACAATGCGTTGACATGTTGAACATGTGCACATGAGAACTCCCAATGAGGTATGTTGCACATATCGATGTACAACTGTCATCTATGGCCATAGCATGGATGCAGACGCACATGCCCCACAGGCAGTACCACGTGATGCAGGTAGGGGGGCATTGCTCGTGTACATGTGACAGTTGCTGTACCGCCACATGTCCCGCATAGCCATCATGCAGGGGTAGCAGTGGCATGTGACTGATGGACATGCCTGTACATTTGACCATGTCCCACAGGAGATGTGTTATGTGTGTACAACGTGATGTGCCGACATCAAGCTGTGCAGTGTACGCCAGTGTACCTGTGTGACTTGTTCTGATGGGTGCAAAGGCACATAGTACTGCATTGCATGCCCACAAGCCCCACACAGGTGCATAGCCTGAACATACAATACAAAGAGGGTGTGGGATGATAGCAACCCACAAGAGGAGATGGGTACGGGTGGCAACCCACTACCACATGTGCGGGTATGGTGTCCATGTCTATGACACATTAGCACCTGAGAAGCTAGCGGTACAGCAGTACAGGGTTGCATGCAGATATGTTCAACAATATCCCTGTGTGTCCCACCACTGGCCCGTGGATAGAAAGACACCAACAAAATGTGCAGATATGATATGTGCACAGCACATCACCGATGCCTACTGTAGAACAGGCTTACTGTGTAGACATGTGCACAGTAGGTCTGCACCAGCCGCACAAACACGTTATGTGCCGAACCACACCAATAGTCCAGGCCAAGCCACAGACGGATGTGCATGCATCTGTGTATGTACATCTGTGAATGTCTCCGGAGTAGCAGTATAGCTGTGTCACTGTTGTGAACAACATAATGAATGGGTTGTATGTGTGAGGGGTGCGTCATACGTGTATGGTCAGATCGACAATACCATCAGTGCCCCTGCTATGTGAACATCCCTGTCCCCATACATGGATACCTATGCTGTGCCCAACACCACGTTTCCAGAGGGAGGGATGGCGGTGTGCAGTGCACCAGCAGACATGGGGGTAGCAGCAGGCACTGGATGTAGACATATGTGGTACCCACGTCAGTACAGGCAACCATCCATGTGCACGGGATAGCAGTGTGTGGCCACATACAGCACTGTGTTAACCAATATCGCAGCACATAGCACCTGTCAGGGTTACAGTGTATGCAGGGATGTGCGATACCTGCATGCACCAGACACACCCCCATCAAGCAGCGTGCAGCCTACCTTGCATAAGGCCAGTGTCCACACCATGGTGATAGACATGTGTAATGTCCATATACACATAGCAATGACATATGGAATGGACAGCCACCCTGCCAATATCATCACCCCCCAGGTGGATCACATCCCAGTGCCATGTATGTGGCATACCCTGCCATACCATGCAGCCCTGCCCAGCAAGGCTGCATGTGCTATCACAGTCCTACATGGTGCGATGGACAAAAGGCACTGTCACTATCAACCATCCACAGCAGTAATGTTGCAGTGATGCACCCTGTGGTGTTACAGGTGCTGTGTGTTGCTGTGGACAATGTGCGCGTATACATGCTATGCATGACCTTTCCTGCTAATGTGGCATGGTTACACATTGTCCCATGTGTATCACATGTGCAACACAGGTGAGCCGTGGCAAGTTGTCCAACACCCGTACAGTGCTGTGTGGATGTACATGGCACAACACATGCATGTGCAGGTGTCCATGTGTATGTGTACAGTGCCACCGCTGACGTTCATAATGGCCACTTACGTGATGTCTAGTGACATATACACAGCATCCAGATGAACAGTAGAACTGTTGTCACATGGGGACCCGTGCCAACTGATATGGACACAGGTGCAGCCAGGTACACATGTTCACAGCAGGCTAACATCAACATGGTGCGTGTACAGTGTGATGAGGTGACACACAGATATGATATGACACCCACTGTTCAATGGTGTGACGGCAACAAATCGGCTGTGTCACTGCCATGATGCCTTGCAGAGATTACTGTGCAGATGTTGTACATGTCATAGCAATGTATTTCCAGCAGTATGCCAGCACAGCAGTGTAAATGTGACCTGTCACCATCATTATATCTTACAGATAATGCCACGTTCTTGGCTGCCTGCCTTTAGCCGACAGGAAGACGAGGTCATAATACCGTTGCTACATGACAATTATGACATCTTGTTTAGCCATGTGCCACTGCAGGCACAACAACGGGAGGAGATGTGGCAGGATATGCGCAGGAGGGTGAACACCCTACGCCACAACCGCACATATCAACAGATCCGCAGGCACTGCACAGACCTAATCCGGCATGCGAGACAGCGTGCCGCTGCAATCGCCAGACAACAAGGTGGGACAGGTGGTGGTCCACAAACGCAGTCCCTACTCACAGCCACGGAGGAGCTCCTGGCCAGTCTGGGGACACCCATGGAACAACACGCTGAAACCCTCGCGTCCATCGTGGAGGTGGGTGTCTCCCAACCAACGAGCTTGGAGCTGCCTGGCAAGTCAGTGTTGCATGTTTGTATGATAAGCGACGTAGGAGTGGGTGTCATAGTACAACACATAATATAGCAACACATGCCAGGTATATGGCCACACAAGATGCATACTACAGTATGCTATGTTGTGTTTGCAGACATGTGCATAGCACATGCTAACACACAGGTGCATGATGTGACATGCACAGTGCTTACCGTGGCGATAGTAATGGATAATGTGTATACCTTTGTGTCATCCCTATACAGGTGCGTCTGGTCGCACAGACAAGGGTCTGTCGCAGGTAAGTCTGTTGCTAGTAAAAGGCATGATACGGTGTATTGATATTCCCCATGTGTCCAGGTATGACATGCACTCCTGGGTGTGCCCCAGTCACGTTATACAGGTTGCACCACCGACACACACACCACCCATGTACAGTAGATACAACCGTTAGTATAGAGTGGCATGACACCACATAACCCATTGGTGTGATATGTGCAGTCAGCTATGCATACAATGGTGTAGGTGTTCCACAATGGCTGCATGTGTAGTATGCATTGGTATGCCTCTGCGGTATGCACACAGTACCACATAGTGAGCTGTGATCTGGCCAGAGCACAGGTGTTACCACTGTGACCTATGCCCTGCATTGGGTGCACCGCGTTGTGACATGGCACATGACATGTCCCATGCACGTGGATGTCTGTCTGCAACAGTGTCACACCATGACATGACCTATGCGACATAGCAGACATCCACAATGTCTGCATAGCCTTAGGAAATGTGACACCTCAGACTAGTATGGTTGTATGTCACATGGGCCACCACAGGGCCGTGCACGGCGTCCATCACACACAATTGTCGATGACCCAGACAAACAAGGCCATGGGTGATATCTACAGGCATGTTGCCACACAGTACATCCGCAGTGGGTAGTCACCGTTGCACCCTGTCCACACATAGTGGGCTCATCACTGTAGTGGACCCCCTGGACATCCGATGTGGTACACCAGTGAAATGGAATGCCTGTCTGCAGCCACTAGAGGTGCCACCAATGTCCACCATATACGTGCTGCTGAGCAGCTGAACTGACATTCAGACATGGCAATGTAATGCGTCCAGGTCACGCATCTCACAGAAACATAGCTGTGTCCTGCTACCGTGCAGTGGCACAGTGCCCGTACTCCCCACTGTACAGCTATGTACACAGCTCACACCAACCACACCTGCACAGACATCCGTGTTACACATGCATTGTATCTGTAGACTGTACACATAACACTGCACTGTGACATCTGTTGTGATGTGGTGCATGTGGTGGGACACCATCGTCACATGTCCACATGATACCGCACATGTTTGCGGTGTACATGACATAGTGACGGCAGCCATGTGTACTGTTAACCCGCCCGTGGCCACACGGTGTATCACGGTGATGCATGCAAACTACCATGAATGTGTGTACTGCATGCCCACTAAAAGACACCCGCCTGTTGTAGTGTACACTCCAGGGCGGTATGCATACTGCCACTATTAATGTCTGGGCTGCATTCACTGGCCTGTGGTGTGGGAATGCTGCATGCCACCTGCAATATCACATGCATGATGTGTCTGCATGTGTGTGTGTCCGTGTGTGTGTGTGTCAGCGTGTGTGTGTCCGCATGTGTGTGTGTGTCTGCGTGTGTGTAATGTAACCTATGGTATGTCTTTGTATTGACAGGTGCTGTAGGTGCATTCCCCTCCTGCGGTCCATCTGATGCTAGTGTCCCCACAGATACTAGTGGTGATGACCATGTGCATGAGGCACAGGCAGGGTCGTCACAGGCAGACACTGTGCCATTGGAGAACATCACACTTACGTCCCCTTCATCACCCGCACACGCTTCAGATGCCGACACATACCCCAACACCGTTGCCCATAGATGACGGACAGTCAGCGTCTGTTGGCACCGAGCAGGAATGTGTGGTGGCTGCAGAAGGTGCGGGTACACACAATGATGCCAGTGTAATGACTGGTGGAGTGCGACACAGGCATGTGGCAGGTGCTTCTCTTAGGAGGAGCACTGCTAGACATACACCTGCCATACAGGGTACAGCAGCTGGTATAACCAGACGCATGTTCCAGACTGTAATGGCGGTGCAGGCACGTGCCGAACGGCAGAACCAGGAAGGGCAGAGGCTGCAGAGGTCCGCAATCCGTTCCTTAAATGAGAACATCCAGTCATTGGCGAATGCCCAACAGCATCTTGCCGATGTTCTGGATAGGAGATTGGGTGAGATGGCCATCCATGAGTGTGAGCTGTCCGTGCTGGAACACCTGGTAGGGGTGAGGCATAGGGCACGTGGGCGTGGCTCAGTAACACCACCAAGTGCAGGTCGACGCAGGCGTGCACCTCCCATGCCCACCCACACAGTGCTGGTAGCAGCAGCAGTGCAGCTGCTACTACACCAACCACACCAGGACACAGCAGGCCACGTGGACGTGGCCCTGGACAGCCCCGGCGTGGACACGTTTCCAGCGGACATGTGTCATCGGAGAGTGGCCACTCTAAACCTCCACCCGGTAGTGCCCGTGCGACCCCAGGCAGGCACGGGTCAGGTCGCCGCAGGCGGACACAGTGAGCCGTACCACCTGCACTGTACAGTCTGGGGCTGCCAAGTATACCCCGTGTAGGCATCACAGATGACTGAACTGTGTACACACATACCCACACACAGCAAACACAACTGTAGGGCTCCACCACATCCACATGCATTCTGCACAGTCATGCCCAGTAAATGCACAGGCCCTTACACACACACATGATGTCATCCATTGATACAGCCTATGCCTGTGGCACACATCACCCTGTGCATATGATGAAGTCTCTGCCGCAGAACCGTGAGCTACACCATCGGTGCACGATTATGCAAACATAATCTGATGCACAGGGTGGACAAGATAGTGAGAGGTGTATGTGATACCTGTGTCTGCATAGTACGCGATGTGTATGTTGTGGTGGTTGTGTATAGCAGGTGACAGGTGCGTATGTGATGTGTGTCGTGCAGTGACATCATGCAGCAGACATACCATGTAGTGCAGGTGCAGCAGTCATTGCTCTGTGTACACAGTATGCGTGGTGGTTACATGTGTAGCACCTTGTTGGTTCAGTTAACCCATATGCCAATTATGGTGTACTTGCATGTGCCTACTGGGAGCACTGTTATCAGTTCCCCACATGTATTCGTGGGGTACCCACAGGCACATCTGGCAATATCAGCATAGCACAGGTACCCGCAACCGGCATGGACCCCTACATAGGTACATAGGCACACATGTACATACCAGGCTATGTGCCCTACGGCATGTGTAAACCTAGCAAGACTGTGTATGGCTGCTAACACCCCTTAGGATGAGGATACCACATCCATCAGTCTCCTGTCCCCTGTCCAGCACTGAAACAGAGATGATGCCTGGCGCATACCTATGATCACACATCCACATGTCATGATTACCCCTGGACAAAGGCAGTCATGGCCTCTGCTTCACATGGGCTGCCAATCCTCTCCGTGTTGTAGGGGGTCTCTGGGCGTTGACCCTGTTCCCCCAGCACGTCCTAGTCATCTTTGTGGTGAGGTGTCTGACAGTCGCTTCTGTGGCCGTGTTTGCCCGGAGCCTAGGAGGTGGAACATGTCCATGTCACCCAGGTTGGACATGGCCGTGTAAGTCAGGCACAGATCACCACAGAGCAGACGTGCTGGGAAGGTATACAGCCAGAGTCCCTTTGGTCGGGCAGCGTGTGACAAATGTCCCAGCACCTTTATCCCCGCGTCGTGGAACGTTCGTGGTCCTTCCGAGTGCTGCAGGTGTCAGGTTAGGTACAGCCCAGATGTGCCATTGTATGCAATCATTGCTCTGGTGTGTGATGTGTACAGGGGTACAATGAACACCCCTGATGTGTATGTGATTCCTTCCAGACCAGGTGGCCACAGTGGAATGTCCTCCCACCCACATTGGCATAGTATGTGTTGACAGAGGTTACTGACAGGTGTGGTACCCATTTCCATGAACACGTCCACCATGTTGAATGGATTACCACGTACATGTTACGTCGGGGCAAACATGTCCTTCCCACTGGGTAGGTCTGCACCTTCTGTGGCATGTAGCAGCAGCCCATGGCTCTGGCACCAGTTATCCATGTCTATGACGACCTAGGTGGATGTCCGGGTCAGATGGGGTGTTGGGTATGGTGGCCGGTGTGCAGTCATCTGCATACCTTGTCTGCCACAATCCCCCTATGTTTGCACGCACATTGGATGGTCGAATGCCGAACGGCAGGGGGCCCAGGACTGAGCCCTGTGGGCCTCCACTGGAGACCAGCTTAGAGTCTGACACGCACCAGGAACACAAAACCCCAAACCCTGGGGTTTTTGGGGTGGGGGCCTTTTCCCAACCCAATTTTTCTTTTAAAGAAACCCCCATCAATTTGGGGCCCCCT